>NC_134483.1:338692313-338704813 GCF_040206685.1 Ascaphus truei | reverse complement strand
GTGAGAGTTTCTGAGAGAGTGAGAGTGTCTGAGAGAGTGAGAATGTCTGAGAGAGTGAGCGTGTCAGAGAGTGTGAGTGTCAGAGAGTGTGAGTGTCTGAGAGTCTGAGAGAGTGAGTGTCTGTCTGAGAGAGTGAGAGTTTCAGAGAGTGAGAGTGTCTGAGAGAGTCTGAGAGTGAGAGTGTCTGAGAGAGTGAGTGTCTGAGAGAGTCTGAGAGAGTGAGAGTGTCTGAGAGAGTCTGAGAGAGTGAGAGTGTCTGAGAGAGTCTGAGAGAGTGAGAGTGTCTGAGAGAGTCTGAGAGAGTGAGAGTGTCTGAGAGAGTCTGAGAGAGTGAGAGTGTCTGAGAGAGTCTGAGAGAGTGAGAGTGTCTGTCTGAGAGAGTGCATGTCTGTCTGAGCGAGTGAGAGTGTCTGAGAGAGTCAGAGTGTCTGTCTGAGAGAGAGAGAGAGAGAGAGAGAGAGTCTGTCTGAGAGAGAGAGAGTGTCTGTCTGAGAGAGAGAGTGTCTCTCTGAGAGAGACAGAGAGTCTGTCTGAGAGAGAGAGAGAGAGAGAGAGAGAGAGTCTGTCTGAGAGAGAGAGAGAGTTTCTGTCTGAGAGAGAGAGTGTCTGTCTGAGAGAGAGAGAGAGAGAGAGAGAGAGAGAGAGAATGTATGTCTGAGAGAGAGAGTCTGTCTGAGAGAGTGAGAGTGTCTGTCTGAGAGAGTGAGAGTGTCTGTCTGAGAGATTGAGTGTCTTTCTGAGAGAGTGAGTGTCTGTCTGAGAGAGAGTGTGTCTGAGAGAGAGAGAGTGAGTGTCAGAGAGAGAGAGAGTGTCTGTCTGAGAGAGAGAGAGAGAGAGAGAGAGAGTGAGTGTCTGTCTGAGAGAGTGAGTGTCTGTCTGAGAGAGTGAGAGTGTCTGTCTGAGAGAGTGTCTGTCTTAGAGAGTGAGAGTGTCTGTCTGAGAGAGTGAGAGTGTCTGTCTGAGAGAGTGAGAGTGTCTGTCTGAGAGAGTGAGAGTGTCTGTCTGAGAGAGTGAGTGTCTGTCTGAGAGAGTGAGAGTGTCTGTCTGAGAGAGTGAGAGTGTCTGTCTGAGAGAGTGAGTGTCTGTCTGAGAGAGTGAGTGTCTGTCTGAGAGAGAGTGAGAGAGAGAGTGAGTGTCTGTCTGAGAGAGAGAGAGAGTGTCTGTCTGAGAGAGAGAGAGAGTGAGGTCAGAGAGAGAGAGTGAGGTCAGAGAGAGAGAGTGAGGTCAGAGAGAGAGAGAGAGTGAGGTCAGAGAGAGAGAGTGAGGTCAGAGAGAGAGAGAGAGAGTGAGGTCAGAGAGCGAGTGAGGTCAGAGAGAGAGAGAGAGAGAGAGTGAGGTCAGAGAGAGAGAGTGAGTGTCTGTCAGAGAGAGAGAGAGGTGAGTGAGTGTCTGTCAGAGAGAGTGAGAGTTTCAGAGAGTGAGAGTGTCTGAGAGAGTCTGAGAGTGAGAGTGTCTGAGAGAGTGAGTGTCTGAGAGAGTCTGAGAGAGTGAGAGTGTCTGAGAGAGTCTGAGAGAGTGAGAGTGTCTGAGAGAGTCTGAGAGAGTGAGAGTGTCTGAGAGAGTCTGAGAGAGTGAGAGTGTCTGAGAGAGTCTGAGAGAGTGAGAGTGTCTGAGAGAGTCTGAGAGAGTGAGAGTGTCTGTCTGAGAGAGTGCATGTCTGTCTGAGCGAGTGAGTGTCTGAGAGAGTCAGAGTGTCTGTCTGAGAGAGAGAGAGAGAGAGAGAGAGAGAGAGTCTGTCTGAGAGAGAGAGAGTGTCTGTCTGAGAGAGAGAGTGTCTCTCTGAGAGAGACAGAGAGTCTGTCTGAGAGAGAGAGAGAGAGAGAGAGAGAGAGAGTCTGTCTGAGAGAGAGAGTTTCTGTCTGAGAGAGAGAGTGTCTGTCTGAGAGAGAGAGAGAGAGAGAGAGAGAGAGAGAGAGAGAGAGAGAGAGAGAGAGAGAATGTATGTCTGAGAGAGAGAGTCTGTCTGAGAGAGTGAGAGTGTCTGTCTGAGAGAGTGAGAGTGTCTGTCTGAGAGATTGAGTGTCTTTCTGAGAGAGTGAGTGTCTGTCTGAGAGAGAGTGTGTCTGAGAGAGAGAGAGTGTCTGTCTGAGAGAGAGAGAGAGAGAGAGAGAGAGAGAGAGTGAGTGTCTGTCTGAGAGAGTGAGTGTCTGTCTGAGAGAGTGAGAGTGTCTGTCTGAGAGAGTGTCTGTCTTAGAGAGTGAGAGTGTCTGTCTGAGAGAGTGAGAGTGTCTGTCTGAGAGAGTGAGAGTGTCTGTCTGAGAGAGTGAGAGTGTCTGTCTGAGAGAGTGAGTGTCTGTCTGAGAGAGTGAGAGTGTCTGTCTGAGAGAGTGAGAGTGTCTGTCTGAGAGAGTGAGTGTCTGTCTGAGAGAGTGAGTGTCTGTCTGAGAGAGAGAGTGAGAGAGAGAGTGAGTGTCTGTCTGAGAGAGAGAGAGAGTGTCTGTCTGAGAGAGAGAGAGAGTGAGGTCAGAGAGAGAGAGTGAGGTCAGAGAGAGAGAGTGAGGTCAGAGAGAGAGAGAGAGTGAGGTCAGAGAGAGAGAGTGAGGTCAGAGAGAGAGAGAGAGAGTGAGGTCAGAGAGCGAGTGAGGTCAGAGAGAGAGAGAGAGAGAGAGTGAGGTCAGAGAGAGAGAGTGAGTGTCTGTCAGAGAGAGAGAGAGAGTGAGTGAGTGTCTGTCAGAGAGAGAGAGTGAGGTCAGAGAGAGAGTGAAGTCAGAGAGAGAGTGAAGTCAGAGAGAGAGTGAGGTCAGAGAGAGAGAGAGAGAGAGAGAGAGTGAGGTCAGAGAGAGAGAGAGTGAGGTCAGAGAGAGAGAGAGTGAGGTCAGAGAGAGAGAGAGAGAGTGAGGTCAGAGAGAGAGAGAGAGAGTGAGGTCATAGAGAGAGAGTGAGGTCAGAGAGAGAGAGTGAGGTCAGAGAGAGAGTGAGGTCAGAGAGAGAGAGAGAGAGTGAGGTCAGAGAGAGAGAGAGAGAGTGAGGTCAGAGAGAGAGAGAGAGTGAGGTCAGAGAGAGAGAGAGTGAGGTCAGAGAGAGTGTGTGGTCAGAGAGAGAGAGAAGGTGTGTGTGAGAGAGAGAGAGAAGGTGTGTGAGAGAGAGAGAGAGAGAGAGAGAGAGAGAGAGAGAGAGAGAGAGAGAGGGTGTGAGAGAAAGAGAGGGTGTGAGGGAGAGGGTGTGAGAGAGAGAGAGGGTGTGAAAGAGAGAGAGAGAGAGAGGATGTGAAAGAGAGAGAGAGAGAGATGGTGTGAGAGAGAGAGAGAGGGTGTGAGAGAGAGAGGGTGTGAGAGAGAGAGGGTGTGTGAGAGAGAGAGAGAGAGAGAGAGAGGGTGTGGGAGAGAGAGAGAGAGAAAGAGAGAGAGAGATAGTGTGAGAGTGTGTGAGAGTGTGTGAGAGTGTGTGAGAGAGACACCAACTGCGCACTGCAACTGTTAGTTATGTATATACACCTTTGTTTTTACTTTGGGCGCCGCGGAAAAATCCTGATCGCCTTGGGGAGCCTTGAACCAAAAAAGTTTGGGAACCACTGAGTTAACCCCTCTCTGGACTTCCTGGATCATTTCCCCCTCTTCTTTCAACTATTTGTCTGGTACAGTATGTTTTAGTTTGCATTCACCTTGCTGTGCTCGTGAACCATTTGCCCAGCCTGTAATGTGCCAATTTGTCATGTGATGTTTTAGCAGAATAAGTTATAACTTCATTGTGGAGGCATTTTCATTCCATGACAGATTTGGCCATTTCATATTCACTGATGAAAGAGTAAAGGGAAGAGAAATTATGAAGCTCTGATGTAGGCCAACTCATCTTCCCCCAGCAGCCATGGAGTTATGTTGTAGCTACAGCCATTCTATTTCTAATAATACCCAGACTTCATTTTTGCAGGGGAAATTGGACCATTTGTGCAAAAAAATCTGAAGTAAGAATAACAGGCAACATTTGTAAATGGAACTTAAGCATGGTAAGCGGGAGAGCTCCACTTAGCACAGCATGATAGGGGGTGCAGAATTCAGATTCAGAGCTCAGAGATTGCTGTTTTGTATGATCTGACCAAGGAACCTCCTTCACTTCAATGGGGACGCCGGGTTCGATTTCTCTTAAAGGCGATCTCAGAACTTTGAAAATATGCCCCAAAGAATTTCAATCATCAAACATAGCTATGAAATTTGAATCAGGAGCTGAATCTTGCAAGAGGAGGATAATTAGGACAACAAGAGGAAGAGAAACTATCTAAGAAGTGATTAAAGTAAATCAAACCCAAAAGTAACGATATAATTAAGCATGATGTTTGATTATATTATTCAATGGGCAGAGGGGAAGGACGCAGTTGGTGGAACTTGCCTGGGGTGCAAAAATACTTAGGTCCACATCTGTTTGGGCAAATATTATTTTAACAACAATGATTTGAATCAGCACAGTATATTTGTTGATATTTACATACTGTAGATTAAATAAACAACAATCACAGTTGTCACTAAGATTCCAATATGTGTTGATAAGTAACTAGTACTGTAACTGTTAGGTGTTCATAAAAAATGTATATACTGTGTATATATATATATATATATTATATATGTTTATATATATATACATACACACAGTATATACATTTTTATATACATACAATATATACAATTTATTCTGACCCATAACTACTTCACATTTGGAAATGACACATACCTCCAGACAACCGGGACCGCTATGGGTACTCGGATGGCTCCACAGTATGCCAATCTGTTCTGCGCAAAACTGGAAAGTGACTTTCTTTCCACCTGTCACTTGAAACCACTTACATACCTTCGCTACATCAATGACATCCTCCTGATTTGGACCTCTGGCGAACAGGACCTCCTACAGTTCTATGACAACTTCAATACGTTCCACCTGACCATCAACCTCAAACTCACCCATTCTCCGGATGAAGTACATTTCCTAGACACCACCATTACTATAAAGAACAACCAACTACAGATTCTGTATACCGCAAACCTACAGACAGAGCCAGCTATTTGAGGGACAACAGCTTCCACCCGACACACACCAAACATGCAACCATCTACAGTCAAGCCATACGATACAACCGGATATGCTCCGACACAGCAGACAGAGACCAGCGGATTAAAGCCTTGAGATCAGACTTTATAAACCGTGGGTACAACTACAGAATTGTAGACCAGCAAATTCACAAAGCCACCAGAATACCAAGAATTGATCTCGTTGAATACAAACAGAAGGAGACAAGCGACAGGGTACCTTTGGTGGTCACATATAACCCACACCTAGGAGCCCTACGCAAGATCGCCAGGAAACTACAACCCATCCTCCGGGAAGATATAAGACTGCAACAGGTCTTCCCTGAAGCACCCTTATTATCATACAGACAACCCATAATCTCAAGAATATTATGGTGAGGAGTAAAGTATTCAGCAGTACAACTGAATGCGGGACAAAACCATGCCAGGACCCAAGATGCAAAACCTGCGCAATGCTCTACACAGCGGACACAATACAAATACCACACAGGAATCGGGAATACAAAATCAGAAGAAGGTTCACCTATTCCTCCAGCAATGTCGTGTACCTCATCATGTGCATGAAATGCCCAGGGGGCTGCTACTACATAGGTGAGACAGGGCAGGGGCTAAACAAGAGAATGAACCTGCACTGCCACAGCATCACACGCGGAACAAGAGATAGTCCTGTTGGCGAACATTTCTCTGACTCTGGCCATAAGATGAACGATCTGAGGGTTGCCATACTCAAAGGTAATCTTAAAACACCGAAAGAGAGACGGTTGCATGAATACAAATTTATGCAACTGTTCGGGACACTTAGCAGTGGCCTAAACAGAGATCGAAATTTTATGAGTCATTACTGACACAAGTGAACTCTCTTCCCATGAGCGCTATAGGCCATGTCTGTACATACTGTGCTATATGTATGCACACACAGCTATCTCTCACACATACTTATACTCCTTGTTTTTCCATCCCTATACACCAATAGGGACCACATAGTATCCACACACACTTTTAGTTATGCTACTAACTCTCACATTTCCACACCCACCCACACCATTTATATCCGCTCCCACTCCACACACACCTTTTGTAAAGCACTGTATATACTGTGGGCTCTCCATTCATGTTAATTCACACTGATACACATACACACTCTTTCATCAATTGCTTTCAGGAACCTTTTGACACCTCCAGCCATAAAACACATCCACACCGGGGGAAGGACCAGCACAGATAACATTCCAATAGACACTGTTTATAGTATAGCTTTTGCTTGCTTCATTCATTGTAACATCGCCGTAAGAAGAGATCAGTGTATCTCGCAAGCTCGCAGAAATAAAAGCATTTCGTTAGCCACAGAACGGTATCATCTATTTATTTTTTGATTATATGTATATAGATATATAGCCTGGCCTTTGGCAGCTATTGCTAATTCTGGGCCTTTCCTCTGTCAGTCCTGTTAGAACAGGCAGTGGAAAGGTTAATTCCTTCAGTTGGCCTGTTTGTGAGTTTCAGCTCTGAAGTATTGTAGCAATATTCAGAGGCGGGCCTAAGCAACCTTTGAGCATGTTAATCCAAAGGGTGGATATGGGTTGGAACACCCCTTGATGTGTGTGTGAGCAAATCGGTATCCAGCTTTGAGTTGTAATGATTCAAAGTTAGAGACACTCCCTGAGGATATTCAAATTGAGACATGTCTCCAAAAATATAGTATGTCAGTTAGTAGGAGTAGGAGAGAAGAGATTGAAGAGAGGGGACAGAGAATCGTTCTCCCCCTCTTGCCCCACCTGGGTAAGGAGGGGGGGGGAGGTTAAGCTGCCATGAGCAGAAATGCAGAGAGCAATATCAGGCCTATGATGTTCTGCTGTATGCTGTGTATGCTCCTCTGAATAAAGAACCACAGAAAGAAGCTGCTGTGTGTGTATCACTGTTCCTGGTGTGAGGAGAATGGAGTGTCAGTGGGGGTCTCTCCTCTGGAGACCCAGGGGATCCCTACTGGCTGGAGGCACTGCACCATCCAGAGAGAGCAAGGTAACCTGTCCCACACCACCTCCTGTCCTGGTCCTCCCCACAACACCGCGGAGCCCTCAGCCCTCCTGTTTACCAGCAGGTCACAGCACCCAGACCACTCAGAGTGACCAGAAGGAGTGTACCCCCCAATCTCATGTCGGGTGGGGTACCATAGAAGGGTTACAGATATATATATATATATATATATATATATATATATATATATATATATTATATATAATATATATATATATATATATATATATATATATATATATATTTATATATATATATATATATATATATATATATATATATATATATATATTTATATATATATATATATATATATATATATATATATATATATATATATGTGTGTGTGTGTTACGGTGGGTGAAAAGGTGACTAAAAACCCTCCACTATATAGCATATACAAATATTATTTGTGAGCCCATTCACATGTCTTAGACAAGTCTGCAACCCTGCCTTTCACCATTAGCACCTAGCATACAGCGCTTCTACTGCAGCAAGGGATTATGGGAAATTACATGCAAATGAGCACAAAGTGCCACCTTTTTGTCTCAAGACAACATGGAGGGTTTGTGACTGTAATCAGTCAATTAAATGAACCTTTTATAAATTATTGCATTTTTTTTTAGTGTGCTCAGCTTCCCTTCTGTTCTACATGCAGTTACCCTGACTAGGTTTTTTCTGCCTTCAACACCCACCACTATTCCTGTTTGTTGCTCTTGTTCCCATAGAGTTGGGGCATCCCAAGTTGCATTTATCTTGACTCTTGTGTGTTCAGCTTTGATCCTTATGGACACACATTATAAATGTTATAAAAAGAAATTGATGACACATATAAAGAGAAAAATAAATGTCAGCTCTTGGACAATATGGTGTTAATCTGTGAGCAAGAAATTAGATTAACTACAGGTCAGGAAAGCTGGCATATTACATATGAATCAGCTCAAAACAAACTTACACAGAATTACACACTATAGAATGTGTAATCCAAGTCTACATAGCAACCAAATATAAAGTATATGTAAACGTTGTCATGGAGAGACAAAAAAGGCTCCTCGAAGTATACAATACATACATACATGAATATGAATAAAGTTATACAGTACTCACAATTAAAATATTTTATATATATATATATATATATATATATATATATATATATATACACAGTAGCGGTCGACTTCATCCTCCTGCGGCTGCCACCGTGGGAATTTTAAAACGCAGAGGCTTTTTTCCGTCAGGTTTCCCGCGCCGCGGGCACTTTCAATGATAAGCGCCATTAGCGCTTATCTGATGATGCGGCCGCCGCGAGGGAAACTCCTTAAGAAACGGAGAAAACCCCCGCATTTATCCGGGCAAGTAGGAGGTTAAAGGCGGCCTCAGCAGTATATATATATATATATATATATAGTGCAGAATAAATGAGTTCTTCAGTATTCGGTGATACCTTTTTTATTGGACTAACAATTTATGTCATAGGACAAGCTTTCGAGAGTTTTCCTCTCTTCTTTAGGTCAGGCAATACTGATATACAAAGGGTTCAATGGCTAAAACAGTGTGGAGAGAGGGAAAAAAAAAAAAAAACAACAGATATAACAGGGTGTTAAGAGTTTGGAGCCAGGGGACAGTGTCAAAGAAAGGTGGGGAGGGGGAGGGACACTGGGGGGGGGGGAGAGAAAGTGTGGATAAGAATAGAGGCAAGCAGGATAATTACAAGCAATTTTGATAGGGTGTGAGAGAACCCATGTCCGCATTAAGTCCTTTGGTTTTGGTGTCAAAGAGTCTTATCATTCTGAGTTCAAATGTTTTCCGTTCTTGGGTGCTTTTAAACATTCCTTTGAGGATTTTGATTTTTAGATCATTTATGGAATGATCTGGTTGTGAGAAGTGATATCCCACAGGTGAGCAGTATCTTCCTTCTTCGTGATGGAGTGTCTGTGCATATTTATTCTTCCTTGTAGTTTTTGGCTGGTTTTCCCAATGTAGCAACCTTGGTCACATTTGTTGCACTGAATCATATACACTAAATTCCTGGATATGCAGCTGTATGATCCTTTAACATTGAATGTTCTATGGTTGTGACTGGCTGTGGGATCCTGGCAAATATGTTTGCAGAGTTTGCAGCGTTTGTTGCTGCACGGTTTTGTGCCATTATCCATGTCTTTAAATCGTTGTGAAGTTTTCTGCTGACTAATTTCTGTTTGAGGTTTGGTGGTTGCCAGAATGCAAGAATGGGAGGTTTGGGAAAGATTTCTTTTAATGTCGCATCCTCTGTCAGCATGGGTTGCAGGTCTTTGATTATTTTTCGTATTCCCTCTAGCGTAGGGTTGTATGTGGTCACTAGTGGAATGCGTGTGGTACGTTCTTTCTGTCTGTATTGTAGCAGGTGTTCTCGTGGGGCTTTTATTGCAGATGTAATAGTTTTGGCAATGGTCTTTGGTTTGTATCCCTTCTGTCTGAACGATTCAGTCAGGGTTGTGAGATGCCTGTTTCTGTCTTCTGTGTCAGAGCATATGCGGTGGTATCTTATAGCCTGGCTGTGTTTGATACCTTGTTTGGTATGAGTGGGATGGAAGCTGGAGTTGTGGAGGTAACTGTATCTGTCAGTAGGTTTCTTGTATACAGATTTGTGTAGTTTGCCATCTTTCAGTGTTACTGTAGTATCTAGAAAGTTTACTAGGTTTGCCGAATAATCCATTTTGAGTTTAATTGATGGATGGAATGAGTTCAGGGACTCGTGGAATTGTTTTAGGTTTTCTTCACCCTCTGTCCATATTATAAACAGGTCATCAATGTATCTGTAGTATTTGTAGGCTTTGTGGAGGCATGTAGTTAGGAATCTTTGTTCAAGATTTGCCATGAAAAGATTGACATATTGCGGTGCCATCTTGGTACCCATGGCAGTCCCCATTAGTTGTAGGTACATTTCCTTGTTGAAGCTGAAGTAGTTGTGTGTGAGGATGTATTCTATCAGTTTGGTAATTACATCAGCGCTGTATTTCTGATCCAGGGGAGATGTTGTAAGGAAATGCAGGCATGCCTCAATACCATCCTTGTGGGGGATGTTGCTGTACAGGGATTCTACATCCATGGTAACTAGCAGTGTGTTGGATGGTAGTTGGTTGCTGTTGTTAAGATTATTGAGAAAATCTGTGGTATCTTGTATGAATCTGTTGGTGCTTCTGACTAAAGGTTTGAGGATATTCTCCACTAAGCCTGATATTTGTTCCGTGAGTGTATCCATACCTGTTATACAGTAATTGGTCTGCCGGGGTTTCCTGGTTTGTGGATTTTGGGAAGCATGTAGAAGATCCCAACTCCTGGGTTGTCAGGTATTAGTTGCTTCAATTGTGGTTGCAGGTGATTAGGGAATGTTTGAATGAGATTCATGAGTTGCTTTGTATATTCCTGGGTTGGATCATGCGTGAGTTTCTTGTAGTAGGTGTTGTCTGTGAGTTATTTATTGCCTTCTTATATGTATTCATTTGTGTTCATAAGTACCACTGCGCCTCCTTTGTCTGCTGGTTTGATGGTGATGTTGTGGTTGTTTCGCAGTTCCTTGATTGCAGATCTCTCCATGGGGGATAGGTTGTACATAGTTTTTTTCTGCTGTGTTGATGCTAGTAAGGAATATATATATATATATATATATATATATATATATATATATATATATATATATATATATATATATATATATAATGTTCGACAAATAGTAATAACCACACACCCGTGGCGAGTGAATTTAGGCCGCTGGTGAGCCATGCTGCGGCTCTATTAATTCCCCTGCTCGCGCCAAAATGTTCAATTTAAAAAAAAAAAAAAAAAAATAATAATAATTTGTTTCCCTGATTGGTCTGACGCAGCTCTGGGTCAGCCTCTCTCTGCCCCCTCCCCTGCCCCGATCCCCGCTTGCTGCCAGGGGCTCTGACTTCCATCCCCATGGATGCAGCCAGGGGGGTGGGGGGTGGGGGGTTTGGCTGCTGGGTCCAGCGCGTCCCCGTCCGGCCACGTTTCCCATCGGGGAGGTTGGCGTGGCCGTGCGGATGCCCCCACATGCCCCCACATACACAATTTCCCCTGCAGCCCCCCCGATGTCCCCCGCAGGCCCCACATACACGATTTCCCCCACAGGCCCCCACATACACCCGATGTCCCACGCAGGCCTCCGAATGTCACCCGATGTCCCCCGCAGGCCACCACATACACCCGATGTCCCCCGCAGGCCCCCACATAACCCGATGTCCCCCGCAGACCCCCACATACACCCGATGTCCCCCGTAGGCCCCCACATACACCCAATGTCCCCCGAAGGCCCCCACATAACCCTATGTCCCCCGCAGGCCCCCACATACACCCGATGTCTACCGCAGGCCCCCACATAACCCGATGTCCCCCGCAGGCCCCCACATACACACGATGTCACCCGCAGGCCCCTACATACACCCTATGTCCCCCGCAGGCCCCCACATACACCCGATGTCCCCGCAGGCCCCCACATACACCCGATGTCCCCCGCAGGCCCCCACATTCACCCGATGTCCCCCGCAGGCCTCCCAATGTCACCCGATGTCCCCCGCAGGCCCCCCCAATTTTGCCAGATGTCTCCCGCAGACCTCAAAGTTGCCCGCAGGCCCCAGATACCCACATACCTCTGGTGAGTGGGACTCCCGACTCCGTTTCTTGTAGCGTGAGTGTGAGTGTGAGAGTGAGTGAGTGAGTGAGTGAGTGAGTGTGTGTGTGTGTGTGTGTGTGTGTGTGTGTGTGTGTGTGTGTGTGTGTGTGTGTGTGTGTGTGTGTGTGTGTGTGTGTGTGTGTGTGTGTGTGTGTGTGTGTGTGTGTGTGTGTGTGGGTGTGTGTGAGTGAGAGGATGTGTGTGAGTGAGAGGGTGTGTGTGTTTGTGTGTGTGTGTGTGTGTTTTTGTGTGAGTGAGAGGCTCTCTTGCTACAGGGGCTCTGACTTCCATCCCCATGGATGCAGCCAGGGGGGTGGGGGGGTGGGGGTTTGGCTGCTGGGTCCAGCACATCCCCGTCCGGCCACGTTTCCCATCGGGGAGGTTGGCGTGGCCTTGCGGATGCCCCCACATGCCCCCACATACACAATTTTCCCTGCAGCCCCCCCGATGTCCCCCGCAGGCCCCCACATACACAATTTCCCCACAGGCCCCCACATACACCCGATGTCCCACGCAGGCCTCCGAAGTTACCCGATGTCCCCCGCAGGCCACCACATACACCCGATTTGCCCCGCAGGCCCCCACATACACCCGATGTCCCCCGCAGGCCCCCACATAACCCGATGTCCCCCGCAGGCCCCCACATACACACGATGTCACCCGCAGGCCCCCACATACACACGATGTCACCCGCAGGCCCCTACATACACCCTATGTCCCCCGCAGGCCCCCACATACACCCGATGTCCCCCGCAGGACCACACATACTCCCGATGTCC